>NC_134484.1:354114327-354116827 GCF_040206685.1 Ascaphus truei
GGTGGTGGGAAGGGGGGGAGGGAGGCGGTGGGAAGGGGGGGGAGGCGGTGGGAAGGGGGGGTGGGAGGCGGTGGGAAGGGGGGTGGGAGGCGGTGGGAAGGGGGGGTGGGAGGCAGTGGGAAGGGGGGGGGAGGCGGTGTGAAGGGGGGGGAGGCGGTGGGAAGGGGGGGAGGCGGTGGGAAGGGGGGGGGGAGGTGCTGGGAAGGGGTGGGGGGGAGGCGGTGGGAAGGGGGGGCTGGGAGGCGGTGGGAAGGGGGGGGGGGAGGCGGTGGAAGGGGGGGAAGGGGGGAGGCGGTGGGAAGGGGGGGGGGGCGGTGGGAAGGGGGGGGAGGCGGTGGGAAGGTGGAGGGGAGGCGGTGGGAAGGTGGAGGGGAGGCGGTGGGAAGGGGGGGGAGGCGGTGGGAAGGGGGGGAGGCGGTGGGAAGGGGGGGAGGCGGTGGGAAGGGGGGGAGGCGGTGGGAAGGGGGGGGGAGGCGGTGGGAAGGGGGGGTGGAGGGGAGGTGAAGGGGGGTGGTGGAGGGGAGGTGAAGGGGGGGTGGAGGGGAGGTGAAGGGGGGGGAGTGGAAGGGAGGGTAGAAGGGAGGTGAAGGGGGGGGGTGAAGGGGGGGGTGGAGGGGAGGTGAAGGGGGGGTGGAGGGGGGGAGGTAAATGGGGAGGTGAAGGGGGGTGAAGGGAGAAGTGGAGTGAGGGGAGGTGAAAGGGGGTGAGGGGAGGTGATGGGGGGTGAGGGGTGGGTGAGGGGAGGTGAAGGCCGCTCACTCACCCGTCCGGCAGGTCCCACGTGGATCTGAGGCGGGAGGCAGCGTGTTGTGGCCGCTCTCCCGCTGTGTCCCCGGGCGCTCGCTCGCTCCCCCGCTGACTGTAGCGGCGCCGGGGGGGGGGGGGTATCGGGGAGACACTGACACTGGAGGGGAGGGGGGGTGGAGGGGAGGTGAAGGGGGGGTGGAGGGGAGGTGAAGGCCGCTCACTCACCCATCCGGCAGGTCCCACGTGGATCTGAGGCGGGAGGCAGCGTGTTGTGGCCGCTCCCCCGCTGTGTCCCGGGCGCCACCATCTTGGGCACTCGGCGCCGCGAGGCAGCCTGCCTGGCCACTGGCTGTTCCCCCGCCGGGGAGGGGGGGGCATGTATATGTGGGGGGGGGGGGGGGAGAGGTGGGAGATATAGAGGGGGGGTCTCGCACGGCCGCTGACACTGGGTGGGGGGGGGGCGCTGAAGGGCTAATAATAGTGTGTGTGTGTGTGTGTGTCCCGCTGACTGTAGCGGCGCCGGGGGAGGGGGGGGTCGGGGTGAAAGCGCGGGGAGAGGAGGAGCTGCTAACACTGTGAGCCGTGTGTGTGTGTGTGTGTGTGTGTGTGTGTGTCCCTGTGTGTGTGTGTCCCTGTGTGTGTGTGTGTGTGTGTGTGTGTGTCCGTGTGTGTCCGGTGTCCGTGTGTGTGTGTGTGTGTGTGTGTGTGTGTGTGTGTGTGTGTGTCCCTGTGTGTGTGTGTGTGTGTCCCTGTGTGTCCTTTGGCCCGTCACTCCGCCTCAGGCCAATGAGAGGTGTGCGGGGGCGGGCCAAGGGACCAATGAGATTTCCCCTAGGGACACCGGACATCCAGGCAGGCAGGCAGGCAGGCATGCAGGCAGGCAGGCAGGCAAACATACAGTGCTTTCACTAATATAGTATAAGATATAATATATATATATATATATATATATATATATATATAAAAAAAACAATATATATATATATATATATATATATATATATATATATATATATATATATATATATATATATATAACATTCCAAGAGACACTGTTGTTAAGTATACCTTTTGCTTGCTTCATTCATTGTAACATCGCCGGAAGAAGAGATCAATATATATATATATATAAAACATAATACTGAGTTAAGTTATGGTGAGTAAAAAAAGTGACAAAAACCCTCCACAGGAAAGCAAATATGCAAATATAGCTGTATGCTCATCTGCATGTCTTAGGCAGGTCTGCAACCCCACCTTTCCCCATTATCACCCAGCATACAGCACTTCCACTGCAGCAAGGGATTCTGGGAAATGACATGCAAATGAGCACACAGTGTCACTTTTGCCTCAATAACCATTTTTAACATGGTTCCCTATAGGCTTAAGCTTGCTGCATGGTCACAGCTTTGAGCACAGCCAGGGTTAAGGTGCATACCCAGAAAACCACCCACAGACAGCTGTTTCGACCTTGATGGGTCTCATCAGTGTGGGGTTGATTTTATTGGGAACCATGTTAAAAATGGTTATTGAGGCAAAAAGTGACACTGTGTGCTCATTTGCATGTCATTTCCCAGAATCCCTTGCTGCAGTGGAAGTGCTGTATGCTGGGTGATAATGGGGAAAGGTGGGGTTGCAGACCTGCCTAAGACATGCAGATGAGCATACAGCTATATTTGCATATATATATATATATATATATATATATATATATATATATATATATATATATATACAGTGCTCGACAAACCCGGTC